>NC_048593.1:21812400-21824900 GCF_013265735.2 Oncorhynchus mykiss
TGTGGACAGGTGTCTTTTATACAGGTAACGAGTTCAAACAGGTGCAGTTAATACAGGTAATGAGTGGAGAACAGGAGGGATTCTAAAATAAAAACTAACAGGTCTTTGAGAGCCGGAATTCTTACTACAAATACCTATTTCATGCAATAAAATGCTAATTAATTACTTAAAAATCATATAATATGATTTTCTGGATTTTTAGATTCTGTCTCTCACAGTTGAAGTGTACCTATGATAATAATTACAGACCTCTACATGCTTTGTAAGTAGGAAAACCTGCAAAATCGGCAGTGTATCAAATACTTGTTCTCCCCACTGAAAGTCCAGGCTCTGGCTGGGCCACTCAAGGACATTCAGATACTTGTCCCGAAGCCACTCCTACGTTCTCTTTCCTGAGTGCTTAAGGTCGTTGTCCTGGTAGAAGGTGAACCTTCGCCCCTGTTTGAGGTCCTGTGCGCTTTGGAGCAGGTTTTCATCAAATATCTCTATGTACTATGCTCTATTCATCTTTCCCTCGATCCTGACTAGTCTCTCAGTCCCTGCCGCTGAAAAACGTCATGATGCTGCCACCACCATGCTTCACCGTAGGGATGGTGCCAGGTTTCCACCAGACGTGACACTTAGCATTCAGAAGAACTCTAGAGCTCTGTCAGTCTGACCATCGGGTTCTTGGTCACCTCCCATTTTTTGGTACCCTTCCCCAGTTCATCCTGAGTTAAGGACCTTGTGCCTGCGGTTTCAGTGTTTCAAAACCCTTGAATGAAAAATGCTGGGTTCAGCTGGGTTCAGCTCATGCCTTTACTATTGATTTTAACAGTAATGCCTACTTTTCAGCACAGGCCTCTCCAACCTGTCCGACTTCCCTCAAACTTCTCAGACTTGGCACGCACACATTCTCTTTGATCCCCGCCTGTGCTCTCAGAGATACTATCTCCCACAGTCAAGATGACAATAAAGCCGTCTCCCAGAATTACAGTACCCAGCTTCCTCTTTGTATGGAACACACTCCCCACACACAATATCCCCCCCCCCCTTCTCCTCTCCCCCCCCCCAAACAAGGGCAAAGGAGATGAATTCCTGTCTACCGTAACCAGAGCAGCTAAGGTTTATTGGTACCAGAAGCGACTTCCACCGAATCGAATTTTCTCGTTAACATTTCCCTCCACTTCAAGTCTGATTGGGTGTATTGTGTAGTTCTGCTCCCTGCAGTGGGTTGCTACTGTACTATAGCAATGTTGTTTGCCCTTAACTATACAGTTAGGAAAGGTTAGGTGCAACACAGGTGTAACGCAGGTGTAACACAGGTGTAACAGCTTCTATTGCAGCGATGTTGCCTTGCTTATACATAGATTTGATTGTTTTCTTTCATTACATTCATTTTTACTACAAAGTGTAGACATAACAGGTTCAGCAGAAACCTACAATGGTAGAGTATGTACTATCTACTCTGTGAGGCTGAACTTGACATGTCACGGCTTGGAGCTGTGTGGTCATGGGAACAAGTTTGGAGAAGAGTGCATGGAACCATGGACCCTTCTGATCTGGGTCATCAGTGGTAAACAAGGTAAAGGGCCGCTCACATGCTAGCAGGCCAAGTGCATCATGGGCAACGATACTGTAGTTACGGTGTATCTAACTCCAGTTCTATGAGTGAAGCAGTTTACCATGCTGCTTAAGCAGCCAATAGCCAGATAAAAAAATCTTCACGAGCTCCAGCCAATGGGAGCACTGTTGTCCCTATATATTGGAGCACATCCCCTTACTCAGCCTCATGAAAAGGCTTTAAGCGAGACCCTGGGAGCCGGGAAGGGCCCGAAGCCCCATAGGGCTCCGCTTCCCTCATAGAACTGGAGTACATACCCAGTAACTATTGTTCTATATCGTGAAGCTCCGCTCCATAGGGAAGCTTCACTCCTATTGGTTTAGGGCAGAGCCAGATCAGTGTACTCCCTGCCGGTCCCAACACTTACAACTTAATGAAAAAGTACAACAGTGCGTAGCACAATAGTGCTAACAACTGCTGTGTCCTCAATCAACCCGCGGCACCTAGTCAAAGTCTGGTGGGCAGAAAGGGTCATGGACTGGACTGAATTCAGCAGACAGTAATCATGACATATATGCCCCACAAGGGGCCTGTCCAGGAAATCCCGGCAGCGTACCAACACACTCCCTTAGCCTAAGTCATCTCAGTAGCGACACTGAGTACAAACTGAGCAAGAGACCCTGAGGACATATCCAAAAGATAGAAATGGACAAAGGGGCAAGGCATCGACCACGGCGCTGCCGCACAAATATCCTCAACCCCCACACCCGCTAAAAGGGCAGAGGAGACCACGACTCCACAAGTGGGTCTTGATGCCAGAAGGTAAGGGATGCGCCGCGGTCTCATAGGCTATCTTAATGCCGTCACAAAGCCAGTGAAAAACAACTGCTGCTTGGAAAGTGTCTGACCAGGCGCAGCAGCGCCATAGCACACAAATAGCATAGCAAACAAACAGCATTCCACTAACCGCACCAAAGCTCAGAAAGGGTACAGGTGATGGAGCCACACCTCTCATTCCCTAGCATATGGGGGAGTGGAGAATCCCACAGCTCAAATATCTGCCATCTATAGGAGCTGAAAGTCTTAGGTGTGAACACCGAAGTAGGACTCAAGGACCCTGTTCAGATCGCCATTAATGGCAAGGCAGTCGGGTCGTGTCGACAGAGCTCACAAATCACTGACATGCTTGGCAGCTCTCAGGGCAATCAACAATGGTGTCTTCAAGGACAGGATCTTCAAAAGGATCTGGGCAAATGGCTCGAAAGGCAGCCTTAAGCACCAAAGCCAAATCCCACTACAGAGCCGCCACACCTCCAACAGAAAACAATTCACGAGTGGGTGGCTAAAAACAGGCACACCGCCAAAGCCTTCATGATAGGCAGAAATTGCTGAGGCCTACACCTTAATGATGGACCACGAACGTTGCTTGTCAAAGAGAAATTGCAGGAAAGAGAGAACACTCTCCACAGAGCAACGCAAAGGGTAGACGGTCTTCTTGTCGCACCAGTGCATGAACACACCTCACTTACCAACGTAAGTCTTGGACAGTCCCAATGACCCTGTATCATGCTGATAACAGCAGACAATAAATCACAGAGAGGGGGTGGACAACAGAAAGAGGCTGAACGACAGAACAACTGGTCATCAAATCCTCGTTACGCTCCCTCCGCATCCAGTTAGATGCGGAGTCGCATCTGGAAACCTCAGGGCTCGTTCTGGGCTACTGGGCAGACGGGGCAGCCACTGGCCTTAGTGTAGACATGGAGGCTATCCACCGGGGGACGCCGTTTGATGGCTTGACGATATGCCACAGATCCAGGCCGGGCGTTCATTGAGATAGATGCAGAGAGAGCCGACTGTTGGTGGGGCACCGACACTTTGGCCAGAGGCAGGTGTCTGGACAGCTGCTACTTCTCCTCCTCCAACTAACCAAAATGCTTAGTAGCTTGGGGGCTTTGAGCAGAAGGGTTTTGTCAACCTCATTAATGGCTGCGATGGCACAGCCTGTGCACTGAGCGTGTAACTCAGGGGTAGGCAACCTTGGCTTTGGAGTGCCGCAGGCACTTCATGTTTTTGATTTATCCAACCTGGAAGACCAGGGTTGCCTACCCCTGGTGTAGCTTGTCTCTGCCATCTGCACCGTGAAACAATTCTTCAGCATGGGCAGAGAGGGCTTCATGATGTTCCAATAACTTGTACTCAGAATGAGGTAAGTGGCCATGGCTGAGGGATGCTGTGGGCGATAGCCCCCTGCAATCCTTCCACCCTAGTGAATGTCGCGTAAGACTTGGAGAGCGCTTTTGCCATCAACGGCGAGCCCCAGGAGCCCTCCACATAACTGTCGAGCGAGAGCATGGCGGAAGCCAAGCGGTCTGTTTCCATGGCTGGTGAGGCAGAGGGAGGGGGTTCCCAAGTCGCTTGGTGGTCCCATTAATGAGCCACAACATTTTTAGGCGCAGAGAGGCCAAGAGAGTGGACGATTGGGCTGATGAAATGTCAGAGCCAGCGTCATCCACATCCTTAAACAGTGCAGTTCCACTGCTATGCCTCCCATCCCCCAAGGCCGCATCCCTGGGTCAATGTTGGCAACTGCTCCATAGAAGTCACCGGTATCCCCATCGACTGTCATTATAATCAATATTGATGATAATGAGAAGCTCTAAGAGAAGCCATCAGAATCTTAGACCACCGAGAGTACATCCTTGAGAGGGACCTCCTGTCAGACGCTGCTGTCAGACGCTGCTGTCGCACATTCATAGGCCAGCAACATGAAGCTGGCGCATACGAGAGGGGGTGGGGTCCTGAACGCCACTCTGGGTTGCCAAAAAGTGTGAGGCAGCTACACAGAGCTCTTAAAATAGTTTTTTGCTGTAGTTTGCTCAAGGTCTAGGGACTTGAATGTATTGAATCTTCTTCAGTTTCGCAAGTGCATCATTTCTTTTCAGGCTATTGGCTGGCAGTGGGGTAAACCAATAGGAGTGCATTCCCCCTATGAGGTGGAGCTTCACGATATAGAAATATGTTGGATGTCAGTTAGCGTGGGTAACTGTGGAAGGCTCCTGGCTCCAAACACTCTTGTTGTTGTTTTCTTCCACACTTGTTGTATCCTCCACCATGTTCAGGTGGTGTCGGGCCACATAACATTCTGCATGTCTGCACCTGAACAGATACAGTGGAATAGATTAACTTCATAGAGGAAGTTAAGGGCAAACTTTGCCAAGCAAGCCAATGGTGGATCCTTCTCATCCACACATCTTCCACACTGAGATAAACTCTGTCAGCTTCCTCCCTCCCTTTGGGTGAGCAACACCCTCCCAGCACCAGGGTCATACAGTACAGTACATGAGGAAAAAAATCATTCCCCCTGTAGATGCATACACTGTCTATCAGTCTGGCCGTCGGGCCCAAACGGGCAGAGAAATTATATAACGCAGCATGTAAAGCCTTGTACTTAGGAACAAAAATATACACCGCCACTGTGCGTAACAGCTGAGAGCTGAGTAGCCTGCATTCTTTCTCCCCACGGAAAGAAATCAGCCATTCCCTTGCCAAGAGTGACACGCATCTATCAGAAGGCCACTGAGCATGGCTACCGGGTCCGCCTGTTGACTTTTATAGCTCCCGCAGGCTGTTGGAGGGCAGGGCCCACGTTCTGTTTAATTTTCTTTCCTAGTTTTTTTCTTCTCTCCATCAGTTTTATCATGTTGGTTGCACAGTGTGCCGATTGTGCAGGAGGGGAACTTACTGCATCCAGAATGAATGTGAAAGTGACACTCCACTGAGATGTCTTGCACCCTGATAATGTGCAAAGGGCACATGAGATGGAGGGACAGAGAGAGAGAGGGGGAGAGCAAGTGTGTGAGAATGAAAGATGAAGGAATAACAAAGAGAACGAGGTACAGAAAAAGAATGTGAGACAAAGACAGACAGTGAGAAAGAGAGGGAGAGAAAGAGAAACAGACAGACAGAGAGGAGAGGAAGAAGGCAGACAGTGTTTCTTTGTACTGTGTGCTGTGCTTTCGTCACTAGCCCTGTTCCCTTCCCTAAAGACCTCAGGCAGTTTGTTAATGGATTATGTCTGCTATCAATTTGATCCTAGCGAATGATGTCTGAACCCAGTAACACTGGGAGGTGTAGCACTTTAGACGCGCACATACACTACATGGCCAAAGTATGTGTACACCCCTTCAAATAAGTGGATTCGACTATTTCAGCCACACCAATGGCCGAGCTGACAGCCACACAAGCTCACAGAACAGGACCGCCGAGTGCTGAAGCGCATAGCGCATAAAAATTGTCTCTCCTCGGTTGCAACACTCACTACCGAGTTCCAAACTGCCTCTGGAAGCAACGTCAGCACAACTGTTCGTTGGGAGCTTCATGAAATGGGTTTCCATGGCTGAGCAGCTGCACACAAGCCTAAGATCACCATGATCAATGCCAGGTGTTGGCTAAAGTGGTGTAAAGCTCACCACCATTGGACTCTGGAGCTGTGGAAACGCTTTCTCTGGAGTGATGAATCACGCTTCACCATCTGGCATAGTGCAAACTGTAAAGTTTGGTGGAGGAGGAATAATGGTCTGGGGCTATTTTTCATTTTTTGCGCTAGACCCCTTAGTTCCAATGAAGGGAAATCTTAAAGCTACAGCATACAATTACATTTTATACCAGGTATTCCTAAACAGGAATGCCGTCGAGGGTACGCCAAATAAAAATGTGATTCAGATGTATTTATTTTTTTCACATTTTCAAACAGTCCATTTTTATTTTCCAAAGGGGCTATACATTTGGGTGAGGTTTTTCTCTCGTGTGAGTAGCCTCGTTTCACTGCCAAAAATGTAAATTAAACCATCTAGTGTTCAGCAAAAATAACAAAACAATGTCAAATACAGGTAGCCTAGTCAAATAAATAACATCCAATAACATTAACCGTTACTCTCTCGCGGGAATTCCACTAACGCGCTAGTAGTATTTAGCCAAATGTAGCTGCTGCTCATTCAGTTTGCTCGAAAAAGGATGAATGGTTAAAAAAAGTAAGGCTCGCGTCCATAGAGACACGTACCAGCTCTACTGGTATTACTGCTACTACCAGCAGTAACTACCTGCACCTGTCGACGACACAAGTTGTTCTGCTTCCACGAGCACATCCAACGCTAGCATCAGCAATCCTACATTTGTTGTTAGCCCAGCTAGCATGGACACTGACAGTTGTGAATCTGATGCAGATGAAGAGCTACTGCACCCTTACCCGGGAAAGCACCGAACAACACACAGGGACGTTGGACAATCGAAGAGGTGCATATATGACGAGAACTACATTGATTTGGGCTTCACTTATATTGGGAGTAGTGCCATTCCTCAGCCACAGTGTATTATATGTGCAAAAGTACTATCTCACAACTCAACTGAAGCGGATATGGCTGGGACAATGCTTGGGGAAAAGGCCCAAAAAACTATACAGACAATGTCTTCATCAAACAACTGTTTCACGACGCATCAGTGACATGGCAAGAGATGTTTTGAAACAATTACTGCTTCATATACAAGCCAGTGAATTCTATGTTTTACGGCTGGATGAGTCAACAGACGTGGCGGGCCTGACACAGCTCCTGGTTTGTGTCCGTTACATTTATGGGGGGGGGGGGGGCAATTAAGGAAGACATCCTCTTCTGCAAACTGTATTTAATACCATTCCACTCATTCTACTCCAGCCATTACCACAAGCCCATCCTCCCCAATTAAGGTACCACCAACCTCCTGTTACCCACATCTGCATCCTTGAACTTTTTAAATGTCTTTCTTGGCCAATTCATCTCTACTGCTAGCTTCATCTTTTGTTGTATATTGTTTATGTCATAACTCGATGCATATACAAGACCAGTGTTGAGGGGCTGCTTTTGCAGGCTCCTTAACGTATATGTCCTTGCTTTCCCATGGAACACACAAATCTATGTACACACACACACACACACACACACACACACACACACACACACACACACACACACACACACACACACACACACACACACACACACACACACACACGCCACAGGAGGTTGGTGGCCCCTAATTGGGGAGAAAGGGCTCGTGTTAAGGACTGGAGCTGAATAAGTGGAATGGTATCAAATTCTGTACATTGAACACATGGTTTCCATGTGTTTGATTCTATTTGTGCCATTCTAAACATTATCATGAGAGTATTCTCCCCTCGGGAGCCTCCTTAGACATACACACACAGACCGGACACCCCCCCACCACCACACACACACACACACACACACTGCCCACACAGTTAGTCCGTCCAGCAGCAGCAGCTACAGTCGACCGTGCTTCATGCAGGATTATAGTGGTGGTCCCCGAGGATTCCATGTACCACTGCTGACTTTGTGCAGAGGAACATAATGTTCACACACAGTAACACCATGGGATAATTATTTTAGCTGGGTTAAATCTGGGGGGGGTATTTCATTGGGGAATTTGGATCAGAGCTAGCAACCAGCAGCGCATATTACAGTAAACCATTTAATGTTGAGCCAGGTGATTTCTCAGGGGATGGATGCTGCCCAGCAATCTCTGACGCAACCCCCGGTCCAGAGCCCTAGAGAACCCCAGTCTTTCAATAATGGATCCCAGGCAGACTAAAGGATAACTTTAGGAGCAGTCCGATGACGCCACAAATAATCACCTGGATAGGACGCTGAAACCCAGGCATTTAACACATCACACAAATATATGTGCACTGGCATGGAGTTATGGAAGCTATAGATAGAGCATCCGTCTCGCAGGAATCTAAGACAGCGCAGCCCTTCAGGTAACTCACCATAACTAGAAGTGCAGGAGAGAAGAAAATGAGAGAAGAGGAGGAGTAGAAAATAGTGTATGGCTAGTAAAAACCAGGAAACAATCACCGGAGTAGTTTGGGTTCCGAGTCCCAGAAGTGCAGCGTATGCAGGCAGCTACACACACCAGCTGTAGCTGACAACTCCGTGCTGTTCTCTCACTGAGGAGCTACAAGGAAGACCATGTTTCCCTCGCGCTATAAACTAATTCCAAACCACACTCCTCACCAGGCTCGCAGACAGTGACATAAGCATGTGGTAACATAAAATAAAAACGAATGACGTTCCGGCATTCTCCCATTTCAATTATCATTAAGGGGGCCATCTGGTAACCCCATCAGGTCAGGTTCTGGAGGTATCAGCAGCCCCCATTTACATTTTGAGCTGTTAACACGTAGTGTTGGACCCGTTGAGTGAAGGACATTGATGTGAGGGTGGAATTTTGACAGAAAAAGCCAGGCCCGAGGAATCCCTTGCCATCTGAATCAATCTGCGATGGGCTGGTTGGCCTGCCACTGGTGCACCCACCAACCCTGCTTCTGTGGTCTCAGCACCAGCCACTGCTTAGGTCTTGACAGATGAGATGAGGGGAGTAGGTGGACCACACTATTGCTTTGCCCTCAGCTTACTCGCTGAGCATGTGGAGGCTGGAGCGTGGCCGTATAAGCCCCGTTATTAGCTCAGTGGCCAATGGGACTGTGTGCATGGCTGTAAGGGTGGGGCCGTGGAGCCATTTCTCCTCTGTGACAGGACATTACCTCACACGTCAGGCACTCACCAGCATCCAGTAAAGGATGGTGTTTTGAACCTCGCACAGGACTCAACCCGCAAAATGTCTCACAGATGCTCACTCCTTCCTGCCCGATGGAGCTCTAATTTATGCTAATTTTCACAAAACAGGCGGGATGAAGAAGCGAGCGGGATGAAGAAAAAAAGAAAAGATAAAGAAGCAGCTGTTTACTGAATGTGTTTCGATTAAATAAATAAACACATTTGGGAGCCGTGGCCAAATAAGAAACATCCGCTCCCCAAACGTGCTGTAATGTGTGTTGAATCCAGTGTACATAGGGAGGGGCAGACGGGCAGAGAGGAAACCAGGGGTAGTCAGCTAGGGCGCCGCGTTCCAAAGCTTCACTTTTCATGACCAATCCTGAGAGGCCAAATGGGGTCACCCCTCGCCCTGAATAGGCCTTTCATGAGCTACATTTACAATACACAGGAGCAGAATATGGACCGTTCTGTTGAGAAGCAACATCGATGTTTTTGGCTTATTTAGATGCCATTTATACATATCAATGTAAAGATTTACAGGTATGGGCTATTTTCAACTGATGAACTGAAGCAGCCATGTGTAGTCCGAGAGATGCTGCAGGTACTCTCCTCTGCAGGATGACCATGAGGTTAGAGAGAAAGAGGAAGTGTGATATCACTCTGCAGCAAGAGTGGGCTGCTCTTGGGTGGCTGAGGTTACTTTTGGGTTTGGGGTTAGGCTTGGGGTCTCTCCGTCTCTCTGTTCCAGCTAGCCTGACTGTGTGTTTATAGCTATAAACCTGGGATTGGGGTTGGTAGGATATGGTTGGGGCCCTCTCTCTTCCATCTTGACTGTGTGTTTCGGTCTATGGCTGAGGTTGGTTGTTATGGTTGGGACCTCTCTCTACTCCCAGCCTGGCTGTGTGTGTCTGGTGTAAAGGTGAGGTTTGTGCTATGGTTGGTGCCTGCCTGTACTCCCAGCCTGGCTGTGGCTAATGTTCTCTCCTGCTCTCTCTCAATTCAATTCAATTCAATTCAAGGGGATTTATTGGCATGGGAAACATGTGTTAACATTGCCAAAGCAAGTGAAGTAGATAATAAACAAAAGTGAAATAAACAATAAAATTAACAGTAAACATTACATATACAGAAGTTTCAAAACTAGAAAGACATTACAAATGTCATATTATATATATATAAAATCCAGAAAATCACATTGTAGGATTTTTAAGCAATTTATTTGCAAATTCTGGTGGAAAATAAGTATTTGGTCACCTACAAACAAGCAAGATTTCTGACTCTCACAGACCTGTAACTTCTTCTTTAAGAGGCTCCTCTGTCCTCCATTTATTACCTGTATTAATGGCACCTGTTTGAACTTGTTATCAGTATAAAAGACACCTGTCCACAACCTCAAACAGTCACACTCCAAACTCCACTATGGCCAAGATCAAAGAGCTGTCAAAGGACACCAGAAACAAAATTGTAGACCTGTACCAGGCTGGGAAGACTGAATCTGCAATAGGTAAGCAGCTTGGTTTGAAGAAATCAACTGTGGGAGCAATTATTAGGAAATGGAAGACATACAAGACCACTGTTAATCTCCCTCGATCTGGGGCTCCACGCAAGTTCTCACCCCGTGGGGCCAAAATGATCACAAGAACGGTGAGCAAAAATCACAGAACCACACGGGGGGACCTAGTGAATGACCTGCAGAGAGCTGGGACCAGAGTAACAAAGCCTACCATCAGTAACACACTACGCCGCCAGGGACTCAAATCCTGCAATGCCAGACGTGTCCCCCTGCTTAATCCAGTACATGTCCAGGCCCGTCTGAAGTTTGCTAGAGAGCATTTGGATGATCCAGAAGAAGATTGGGAGAATGTCATATGGTCAGATGAAACCAAAATAGAACGTTTTGGTAAAACTCAACTCGTCGTGTTTGGAGGACAAAGAATGCTGAGTTGCATCCAAAGAACATCATACGTACTGTGAAGCATGGGGGTGGAAACATCATGCTTTGGGTCTGTTTTTCTGCAAAGGGACCAGGACGACTGATCCGTGTAAAGGAAAGAATGAATGGGGCCATGTATCGTGAGATTTTGAGTGAAAACCTCCTTCCATCAGCAAGGGTATTGAAGATGAAACGTGGCTGGGTCTTTCAGCATGACAATGATCCCAAACACACCGCCCGGGCAATGAAGGAGTGGCTTCGTAAGAAGCATTTCAAGGTCCTGGAGTGGCCTAGCCAGTCTCCAGATTTCAACCCCATAGAAAATCTTTGGAGGGAGTTGAAAGTCTGTGTTGCCCAGCAACAACCCACAAAACATCGCTGCTCTAGAGGAGATCTGCATGGAGGAATGGGCCAAAATACCAGCAACAGTGTGCGAAAACCTTGTGAAGACTTACAGAAAACCTTTGACCTCTGTCATTGCCAACAAAGGGTATATAACAAATTATTGAGATAAACTTTTGTTATTGACCAAATACTTATTTTCCACCATAATTTGCAAATAAATTCATAAAAAATCCTACAATGTGATTTTCTGGATTTTTTTTCTCCTTCTGTCTGTCATAGTTGAAGTGTACCTATGATGAAAATTACAGGCCTCTCTCATCTTTTTAAGTGAGAGAACTTGCACAATTGGTGGCTGACTAAATATTTTTTTGCACCACTGTATGGGAGTTTATCAAAATTCGATTTGTTTTCGAATTCTTTGTGGATCTGTGTAATCTGAGGGAAATATGTCTCTCTAATATGGTCATACATTGGGCAGGAGTTTAGGAAGTGCAGCTCAGTTTCTGCCTCATTTTGTGGGCAGTGAGCACATAGCCTGTCTTCTCTTGAGAGCCATGTCTGTCTACGGCGGCCTTTCTCAATAGCAAGGCTATGCTCACTAAGTCTGTACATAGTCAAAGCTTTCTCTCTCTCTCTCTCTCTCTCTCTCCTGCTCTCCCTCCTGCCCCATCTCTCTCTCTCTCTCTCTCCTGCTCTCCCTCCTGCCCCATCTCTCTCTCTCTCTCTCTCTCTCTCTCTCTCTCTCTCCTGCTCTCCCTCCTGCCCCTCTCTCTCTCTCTCTATCTATCTATCTATCTATCTATCTATCTATCTATCTATCTATCTATCTATCTATCTATCTATCTATCTATCTATCTATATATCTATCTATCTATCTACAGCCCTAAATTATTGCCCTGGCTGCAAGTGCCTTCAAATGGAGCTTTCTCACGTAATAGCTTGTTCTCGTGTGGTGGTTAGGGCAGCCAACCTGCATCCTTGGGATCTCTCTCTCTCACACACACAATGAGATTGCTCTGCTTGCTGCCTGACTCCCCTCATCTCTCCTTTCCTCCTTTTATCTTAA